>NW_027361690.1:104645000-104692500 GCF_039654945.1 Dendrobates tinctorius | reverse complement strand
TCTGCAATATATGTGTGGCTGAGCTTTACACTAGTTATAAGGAGCGAGCATAGAAGCTGAGTCTGCTCCATACACTACTGGTTCCCCCTGTATTTTAGGACTCTTTCACACATCCTGAAATTTTTGATACCGAAAAAAACAGTACTGGAGATATCAGTGTCTTTGTGTATTTCTGTGTCATACCACCACTACTTGGTACTCCTGAGTATGACTGTACTCGGTGTACTCCGCGAGCACCGAGCATTTCCGGGATTACTCGTCTGGAACTCGGGTCTCCACCCAGCATTTTTGGCGGACTTTAGAGACCCAATCACGCAGCAGGGATTGTCTACCAGGCTAAAAAACACCGCAGCCATCTTTGTTGTGGTCATGCAGTGATTGACTGGCCGCACAGCATCATCGGGGGTATAAGAGAATAGACGCCGCCCTGCTCGGCGCATTCAGCTCCAGATTGAGAGAGTGTAGGGAGAGCGGCTGCCTTGATAGGGTCAGAATTGGGGATTTACAAGTTAGTGTGGGGCCTACCATCCTAAATACTCACACCCAGCTAAATCAATAGTCCTTCTAAGGACTAATTCCAGAGTATATAGGTTCCAGTGTTAGGCAGGCAGGGTAGTGTATGTCGCTCTATACATATCAGTGCAAGTCCTGCAGGTACTGTATGTGTGTACTGTATATAGATCATTGCATACAGTACATCAAGAGGGTCCATTCCCTTCCTGTGTTCGGGTGATGCTGCTGCTACCTGTGGGATATATTAGCCATATATAGCTAGCCCAAGGTGTAACTGGAATATAGGCCACGCATTTTTTGGTGTGGTATCGCCATGCCTGCTCATATCTGTGCATGCTCAAAGTTTGGCCAGTTTACGGCAGTTTTCTTTTTTTGGGCTGGCTGTCACTTTTGGTTAAATACAACAGTATTTAGCCAAAAAAAACACATTTTTTGGTGTGGTATTTCCGTATCAGCTCATATCTGTGAGTGCTCAAAGTTTGGCCAGTTTATGGCTGTTTTCTTTTTTTTTTGCCTGTCTGTCACTTTTGGTTAAATACAGCAGTATTTAGCAAAAAAAAAATAAAAATACAGGCCACACATTTATCATAGTGGTATCTCCGTGTCAGCTCATATCTGTGCGTGCTCAAAGTTTGGCCAGTTTACGGCAGTTTTCTTTTTTTGCCCTGGGTGAAACTGTACTTATATACAGCAGTAGTTAGCCCAAAAATAAAAAAACAGGCCACACATTTATCATAGTGGTATCTCTATGCCAGCTCATATCTGTGTGTGCTCAAAGTTTGGCCAGTTTAAGGCGATTTTCTTTTTTTGTCCTAGGTGAACCTGTACTTATATACAGCACTATTTAGCCAAAAAAAAAAAAAAAAATACCGGTAATAGTCTGTTATCTCATGCTGAAGCTTGGTGTATCTGTGGTGTAAAAATCTTTACTTTGCAGGCATACATTGCATAGTTCTGTCTGCTATCCTTGCTCTACTCATAATTTTTTGTTATCAAAAGTGATCAGAAAACCTAAAAAAAAATAATACAGTCTGTTATCTCAGACTGCGGCCTGGTGTATCTGTGGTGGAAAAATCTTTGCTTCGCAGATATACATTGGATAGTTCTGTCTGCTAGCCTTGTTCTACTCATTATTTTGTATTTTCAAAAATAAACACAAAACCTCTAAAAAAATTAATACAGTGTGTTATCTCAGGCTGAGGTCTGTTGTATCTGTGGTGAAAAAATCTTCGCTTTGCAGGCATACTGATCACATATAATTTTTCTCCAAAAAAATCCATTTGTATTGACTTTATAAAGGTAGACCCTTTAAAATGGGCAAGGCAAGGGGAAAGGGACGGGGAAGTGGACGTGATGCTGATGGTGCATGCAGAGGAAGAGGCCGTGTCCAAGCTGAAAGTGGGTCACAGCAAAGACCCACATCGCGCTCGACCTTCCTGTCCCAGTTTCTAGGGGACTGCACCACACCACTATTGAAGCCAGAGCAGTGTGAAATGGTTGTTGGTTGGATAGCGGATAATATTTCCAGTCAGTTAGCCACCACCACGTCTTCCACACGGTCAAGTCTGAGTGTCATGGTTAGGACATGGTTAATGTCCTGTTCTCACAGGGTTAACTTTTGCCGGCCTCTTTTTGGATCTGGGAGGGGTATTTATACTCACTCCAGACTAGCATTCTCTGTCAGCTATACTGTTATTCTGACTGTGTGTCTGACCGACCCCCCTGATGTGCGTGTACTGCATTGCTTGTTTGATTCCCGTGTATGACCCGGCCTGTCCCCCACTCTGAACTCCGTCTCACGTTTTAGGTACTATTGTCTTCTCTGGTTCTGACCTCCTGGCTTGGCTATAGTTACTTCGCTACCATTTGCCCCTATTGTACCGTCTATTACCTGTTCTGGTTTTCTGATCTATTGCTACGTCCTGACTATCTACTCTGTCTAACCCTTTGGTACTGTCCTGCTATCTCATGTATTGACCCCGGCTTGATCTGGTTTCCGCGCCTGTCTATGCCCCTTGGTAACTTCTCCCGTAGTTACCTTTCTAGGAGTTTCCCTGCAGCTCCTAGCTCTGTGGAGCTTAGGCCACGCCCCCAGCAGTCACATGCTTCAGGTCCTGATAGTTTGAAGCACGCATTGTCACCGCTGCTGCCCTGCTCCACAGGTATCTTTGAGCATGGTTTTTTGCACTCAGGACATGCGCACTGGCTCAGTGAGCGAGTGTAGTGCGTTGCTCCTGACACTGAGAAGCCGTGAGTGTGGACGGATATTACTCACCCTGATCCTCCTTCCTCCCACCATGCCGAGTGCCCTGAGACAACTGATGCCACATTCGGACACTCCGAAGAGCTGTTCAGTTTTCCATTTGGAGATTCGTGCCCCTCGCCCCCTCCACTTGAAGCGGGACATGATGATATTCCATTTAGCGATGCACAAATCTATGAGCAGCCACAGTCTCAAGTGGTGGACGATGATGAGACACAATTGCCGGAAAGTCAGGAGGAGGAGCAGGGTGCAGATGTGGAAGATGAGGAGGTCGATGACATAGTGACTTACCTAACCTGGCAGGAGGACATGCAGAGCGAGGACAGCAGCACACATTGGGAGGGAGGCATATCACCCAAACAGGCAGGAAGAAGAAGTGTGGTGGCCACAGACAGAAGATGTGCACCCGTTCCCCGTAACACCAACAGGACTGAAGTTGCCATTCCAAGTGTTAGATCTTCCCGAGTCTGATTCTTTTTTAAAGACTCTGCCGATAACCCCAAACAGGCCATTTGCAGCACTTGCCATGTCCGCATCAGCAGGGGTAGCAAAATTACCAGCCTGACCACCACCAGCATGATTAGGCACATGGCAGCAAAGCACCCGACTTTGTGGGCCGAACCCCAGACTCCAGGAACACTGTCTGCAGGTGACAACACTTCTTCCACTGTTTTGCATACAAGCCAATCCCCATTTAACAGTGCCTGTGAAGATGCCTTGGGCCCTGCACCTGTTGTTGCCCACAGTCAACCAGCACCATCAACAAGCTCGCCCACATCCTTGTTTCTGCCCAGCCTTCAGTTGTCTATACCCCAGTCATTGGAACGCAAGCGGAAATACGCAGCCAATGCCCCACAGGCCACAGTACTTAATTCGTACATTTCTCATCTACTTGTGCTTGAAATGTTGCATTTTAGGCTCGTTAAGAAGGAAGATTTCCACTACCTGATGGCGATGGCCATCCCAAAGTACTCGGTCCCCAGTCGCCACTATTTCTCCGATTGTGCCGTACCGGCATTACACCAGCATGTGGTCCACAACATTACCTGTGCCCTCAACAATGCTGTTACTGGGAAAGTCCACCTACCCACAGACACGTGGACAAGTGTTTATGGGCAGGGACTGTACATGTCACTGACGGCACACTGGGTTAACATAGTGGAAGTCGGGACCCAGTCAGACCTTGGGATGGAACACATCCTTCCCATGCTGAGGATTGCGGGCCCTACGTCAATCAGGGTTGCCCCCACAGTCTAAAGCTCCTGCACCTCCTCCTCCTCTTCTGCCTCCATCTCTGAAATGAACACATCAGTCAGAAGCTGGAAGCATTGCAGCACTGCCTCAGCCAAGCGGCAGCAGGTTGTGCTGAAGCTAATCTGCATAGGTGACAAACCGCACAATGCAGAAGAGTTGTGGACAGTGCTGAAAGAGCAGTCAGATATTTGGATGACACCGCTGAACCTACAGCCAGGCATGGTTATGTGTGACAATGGCCGGAACATGGTGGCGGTTCTGAGGTAAAGTGAGCTCACACACGTACAGTACCTTGCATGACCCATGGGCTTAACTTCGTGGTTCAACGTTTTTTCAAAAGCTACCCTGAGCTGCCAGATCTGCTAGTGAAAGTACGCCATCTGTCTGCCCATTGTAGAAAATCAGCTACAGCTTCAGCTTCCCTTACCGTGCTTCAGTAGCATTTGCAGCTTCCAGCTCACTGACTGGTTTTGTGATGTCCCCACGCGTTGGAACTCAACACTACATATGTTGGAAAGGATTTGTGAGCAGAAGAGGGCAGCTGTTGACTACCAGCATCAACAAGGCCATCGATATTCAATTTAGACTCCACACATAAGACCTCAGGAGTGGACATGGAAGTCAGACATATGTACCATCCTCCAGAACTTTGAGGACTGCACCAAGATGGTGAGCTGCGATGACGCCATAATTAGAGTCACCATCCCGCTTATCAGCATTCTGAAAAACCTCTCTGCTCACAATCAAAGAGGATGCATTGCAGGCAAAGCATGAGGACATGGAGCAAGGAAACATACAGGGTGATTACACTCAGCCCAGCCTCATGTCGTCGCAACTTGGATTGGTAGACAATGAGGAGGAGGAGGAATAACAAGAGCTACTTTCATGCGCTATAGACGGTACTACAAGCACAGTTGTCATACCGTCTGTTCAGCAGGGATGGCCTGAGGACAGGGTGGAGAAGGATGAGGAGGACAGCATGGTCAGTCGTCCGGTTGGTGAGGACACGGAAGTCTTGCCTGTGAGCAGTCTGGCACGCATGGCTGACTTTATGTTGCGCTGCGTTTCCCGTGACCCTCACATTATAAAAATTTTCGGTGACACTCATTACTGGTTGGTGACACTTCTAGAGCTATGCTACAAGGAGAATTTTCAATCTCTTCTTCCAGAGGCAGAGACGTGTATAAAAATGTTGCTGTACCAGAGGGCCCTTGTAACGGAATTACTGAAAAAATACCCATGTGAGAATGCTGGCAGCAGACGTCAGAGTTTGTTGTACAACCAAGGAGTCCAAGCAAGAGAGACAGAAGCACAATCCAGCTCAGGCAGGGGAACAATGGCAAAGTTCTGGGGCAGTTTTCTCAGACCCTCCCATCTTGCCGGCACAGAGGCAAGGCCATTGTGCTGGCACAAGAAGTGTAATGTTTGGGAATATACTGAGGGAGTACCTTGCAGATCTTACAAACATCCTCCGGGTTTCCTCTGTGCCTTTTAATAATTGGGTATCCAAATTGGACCCGTGGCATGAACTGGCTCTCTACACCTTGGAGGTCCTGGCCTGGCCTGCTGCTAGCGTTCTGTCAGAATGGGTTTTTAGTGCCACTGGTGGAATTATAACAGATAAGCGAATCCACCTGTCAACTGACAATGCTGACAGACTGACTCATAGAAAAATGAACAAAGGCTGGATTGGGCAAGACTTCTGTACACCGAATGAAAACAGCAAAACATAACCTCAAATACATTGTCTTTTTTGTGGAGTTATATTCTCATGCACCTCTTCACAGCCTCACATGGGTATTCGCTTCCTGATTTAGTCTATTTGGTGTTATCCTCCTCCTTACCATCATCTTCATCATCCACAACCAGTATAACACCAGGGTGAACGTATTCCATCATGCAAAAGTCACTCAATTTTTGTGCGAGGGGGAACTGTCATAAAAATGAGATGTACGTATATTCTTTCAATTTTTTCTTATATTTTCCTGCTTTACTATCTCTGGACCTTCTTCTTAGGACCTAGTGTATACCTCTACAATAGAAAAATATTGAAATACTGTACTATTATATTATATTTTAATTTATATCCCTGTCACTGAGCTGTTGCTAGGGACAAACATATCACGTTGGACATATGCTGGCTTCATGTCTTTGAACCGGTGTTTGCCCCTCCCTTTTGTTATTTTCTTTCATAGGTGGATTCACATTTTTTTATTTATTTGTTTGATTTCAGCATGATTTATCATTATGTCTCCTCATTCTCCACCACTAGATCACCAGGGTTAACGGGTTCTGTGCTGCTACAGCCATTCAATTTTTTGCAAAGGGTGTCTATGATCCCCATAACTAATTTTTAAAAAAATGTACCCCACATGGGGAAATATTTGTCAGCCCAAGCATTGCGTGTATGGGCAGTACAAGTCTAGGAGACCCGCTCCTTTACATTGGCCTAGTTTTTAATGAGGCCTTCATCAGTGTCTCCTCATTCTCCACCACTAGATCACCAGGGTTAACATTTTCTGTGATGCTACCGGCAGTCAAATTTTTGGCAAGGGTGTTTTTATGATGCCCTTTAATAATTTGAAACCAAAGCAAGTGTTACTCCCCCAGGGGGAAATCTCATAAAAATGAGATGTACGTATATTCTTCAAATTTATTCTTATATTTTCCATTTTTCCATCTGTGGAACATCCTCTTATGACCTAGTGTATACCTCTCCAATATAAAAATAGTGAAATACTATTACATTATATTTTTATTTATATCCCTGTCTCTGAGCTTTTGCTAGGGACAAACATATCTTGTTGAACACATTCTGGCTTCATATCTATGAACCTGTGTTCGCCCCTCCCTTTTGTTATTTTCTTTCATAGATGGATTCACATTTTTTATTTATTTGTTTGATTACAGTATGATTTATCATTATGTCTCCTCATTCTCTACCACTAGATCTCCAGGGTTAACGTGTTCTGTGCTGCTACAGCCTGTCCAATTTTTGGCAAGGGTGTCTATGATGCCCATATAATATTTTTAACAATTTTACTCCCCCAGGGGGAAATGTTTGCCAGCCCATGCACTTAGTGTATTTGCATTACGAGTCTAGGAGACCTGCTCCTTTAAATTGGGCCTAGTTTGTAATGAGGCCTTCCTGAACGTCTCATCATCCACCGCCACTAGATCACCAGGGTTAACATGTGCCATGCTGCTACAGCCAGTCCAATTATTGAAAAGGGTGTCTATGATCCCCATAAAATATTTTTAAAAACTGTACCCCCAAGGGGAAAGGTTTGTCATCCCATACACTTAGTGTATGGGTATTACGAGTCTAGGAGACCCACTCCTTTGTAATGGGACAATTTTTTTAGGAGGTCCTCCTCCATGTTTCTTCCAAGGGGGATTGGGGTGCGTGGAAATTTGGGTCAAGGCGGCCCTTGCATTCAAAGCATAAGGAAACTGTATGGCATGACCTACTGAAGACTGTGAAATTGATTTTCATGTGGCCTTCCAGTATCTGGGTTCAAAGGCATATTGGGGTACATATGACTTGATAGCAGAGCATGCCTTGCATTCAATGCAACATTTTTTCAGGAGGCCCTCCTGTACCTCTCGTGAAAGGGGTATTGGGGTGCATGGTAATTCTTGGCAGCCCAGTCACTCATTGCATAGGTAATAACAGCATAGGAGACCCACTATTTACTAATGGCCCTTTAAGAATATTAATGCCGCCTGATGCCCCTCTAAAAATATTCTTTGTGACTTTAAGAGTTCCTCCTTCAGAAATGAAACAAGATGTGTTTCCTCATGTGTCACACAACACATGGCCAGCTAGGGTTGTTAAATGTTACAATGACATTTCCCAGTGAACGCATTGGTATTGGTTGAAAGCATTGTTAAAGTTAAAAAATGCATCAAAAACGCTGCGTGTGAACATAGCAAAAGTGGTGGAGGAACATTGTGGTCTGGGGTTAATTATTTTGCCTTATATACAAGTCATTAACCGGGAAAGGATGTATCCTAACACATTTCCCAGCAAAATACATTTTGGTTTCCTTTTTGTATGTTTTTTGGAGCACCAATAAAAATAGAGTGAAACTCTGACAACATTGCTTACAGCTGTGACCTAGGAGTCAGAAATGGTTCCAGGGGCGATCCCCATGATGTTCTTGTGTCATTTGAGCAGTGTTTTCACCATTTTCTGAAGTTTTTAGACCTTAAAAGGACCCCCGGGGGGATCACGGTTAAAATGCTCGGGTCTCCCATAGACTTACATTGGGCTCATTGTTCTGTCCGAGTACCCGAGTATTCCAATTTGCTCAACCCGAGCAACGAGAACCTGAGCATTTTAGTGCTCGGCCATCACTAGTGATTAACCATTGCTCTGCTAGAGAATACCAAACTGCATTTACTTCTCATGAACGGCTGTGAGTAACCATTGATCTGCTGTCTACATTCCTGTAATTAACTGCATCCTTGCTGAAAGATACTAGTTTTTTATGCAGTTAAAGTTCCCTTGTGTATAGGCTCATCCTACTGTGCTTCATCTGTAGTACCAAGTGTCTTAGTTCTCGGTAATCCACATGTTGTTTTTTCAGACCCACTCTGATGCACCATCACTTTCAGTTCATATGGCTCACCCAGACCTCCAGCTTAGAAAATCCACATCACCAAGTAAGCCCCTAAACGCTACCAATCATGCAGGGATGGTCATATCATTGGTGCAGCATGTGCGGCCACACAGGGGACTAAGAGATGAGGGAGCCAATTTCTATAGGCAAAGCAAGTGGAAATGTGCATTATGTAGAGCTATTAGACTGCACAAAGGGCCCCATATACTGTACTGGCACAAGTGCCTTCTTCTGTCTTTGTCCACTACTACAATGATCACATATAATTTATAGCGCTTCAACCCGGGTAGAGCTGTTGAAGTGATGGCCGGGGGACCACCACAACGCAGGGAGACTGCGATACACAAGATGAAGTGCAAACAACAAAGGGTTAATTTATTGACAGGCAATGAATGCAGTATTAGGAAAGTGCAAAACAGGGGTATGCAATGAAAACAGACAATTTACAAGAGTGATATTCTCCTAGCTGGGCCATCAAATAGCACGGTGCACCAACTATCACAGCTCAGTGTATTTATCCAACAGGCAAAACAACACAGTAAAGTACAGTATGCTGCTACTCTAACTATAGCCTATCTGGCTTCTGCTATCCGGGCCACACAGCTGCCGTGCTCTGTTTATTGCAGCCAATCCTAAGCCCTAGCATGAGCACAGAAGGGGTTAACACTCAGAGTAGTGTTGTTATCTCAGTTCAGTCCCGGGGGCCCCTGCAGCTATGCAAGATGGTGCGCACGTATTCCTGGAAGCTCTGTGCAACGTGGTCTTTTCCTTGTGTGCAGGTCCTGTGATGCTCCTAGAAACGGTGGATTCCCTCCCCTGGATTCCTTTCTTGTATATCTTTGTGGCTCCTCATGGCAACACAGGAAAGCCACCTTGTTATCCCCAGAATAGTTTACAAAGTCACTGTCTCAGGCTGAACATTCTTTTCCTCACAGCTCCAGGCACACCAGCTTCCTGCCGAAATCTCAGCTCTGAACACACACAGAAAAGCAGCCCCTCCCCTCTCCAGTGCTGGCAGAAACACCCAAACAGTCTTTTCTGCAGGGGAGAGCAGAATGTCCCATTGCTCTAACCAAGGGGGTGCAGTCTCTTAAAGTGGAAGCTTGTCTCTACTGTCCATAACAACGCCACCCCCTTACCCTGTCACCTATGCATTATCTATAGCTTCTTCACTAGGCAAGTTACACGTTCACATAAGTAAAAAAAAAATCTTAATAGAGAGACATGTGGTGGTCACATTTTGTAGAAATTTCCTTGAAGTATGAATAGCAACTGAAAATGTGCTCCATTATGCTCTTGAGGATGGATTTAACTACTGAGATTCAGTTAGAAATTTTGTTGATCTCATGTCAAGTTGTATTGCAGGAACTATTTGAAATTCGCTAGCTAAGAGCATTGTCTGTTTAGGCTATGTGCACACGTTGTGGATTCTGCTGCGGATCTGCAGCGTTTCTGGCCCTGCATTTCCACAGCAGATTTAGCTGCATTGTACAGTACCATTGTTTTCAATGGTAAAATGAAAAATGCTGTGCACATGCTGCAGATTTTTCCGCGCGGATTTGCTGTGGGTTCAAATCCGCAGCATGTCAATTCTTTGTGCGGAATCCGCAGCGGTTTTACACCTTCTCCATTGTAGAGATGTGAAACTGCAGGGCTAAACCGCAGGCTAATCCGCAGGTAAACCGCAGGTCTTTTGACCTGCGGATTTACCTGCGGATTTTTCCAAATCCGCGCAGAAAAATCCGCAGTACCGTCAACTACATGTGCACATAGCCTAACATGGCATAAAATCTCTTTAAAATAAACCTTTATATATCTCTCTTTCTCTCGGTGTGCTATTCCTTTAGAAAGGCCGGGGTGACACTTGCGAGAAACTCGCACGAGTCTGGCGTCTTAATACCTGGCACTTCTGCCGGTACTCGGGACTGGAGTGTGCGGCTGCATGTACAGCTCTTGCAAAAATTAAGAAACCACTTCCAAATGTTCAGTTTGTCTGATTTTTCTCTTTATAAGTATATTTTTGAGACAAATGTAAATTGTTCTTTTAGTCTACAAACATCTGACATCATGTCTTCGAATTTCCAAGCCATAAATTTAGTTGCTTTTTTCTGAAAAAGAGAAATGGCCAAAATTAAAAAAAAAAAACAGTGCTTTCAGACCTCAAATAATGCAAATAAAACAACTTTATAATCATTTAGAAACAAAAATACTAATGTTTTAACTCAGGTTTGCGGGTGAAGGGAAAAACAATCTCTTTAAATCTCCTGCTTGAGCAAGTGTGAGCGAGCTGAGTGTGACTGGAGTGTAAGTGTGAACTGTGGTAAGTGTGTGACTTGTGATTCAGTGACTTTGGTTTCAGGGAGTTTCGAAGGGAGTAAATACTGAATTGCTGTTATATTTTATTAATACTTTTTATTTATTTTTACTTATCTTTTCTGTCTGGTGCAATCCCCATTAGGAATGTGCTCCACTATTGCCAAAGCCATCCAGTGTACGTCTTGCCGCATGTATGCAATCCTTGAACAGCCAGTCGAGGGTGCATACTGCTGTGCGAGATGTGAGCACGTTGTGCATTTGGAAGCCCAGATACTGGATCTAAATGTGCAGCTGGCAACACTGAGATCCATAGACATTATGGAAAGGAGTCTTCTGCTCACTGAGCAGACGCTCAATGGGATAGATGGGTGTGTGTGCTAGGTTGGAGCTGCAGGACAGTGAAGCAGCAAACTGGGTGACAGTTAGAAGGCGGGGTAGAGGGAAGAGCACCAGGGAGGCTAGTCCTTATCTGGCACACCCCAATAATTTTTCTAAGTTGGCAGATGAGGGGATTGTCAGTACAGGGGTAGCACTGCTGCAGCAAGGCATGTCATCTGAAAGCCAGAGGAGTGTCTGCTCCAGTAAGGGGGAAATAGGAGAGCAGGGCAGGCAAGACAAGTGATGGTAGTGGGGGACTCAATTATTAGGGGAACAGATAGGGCAATCTGTCACAAAGATCATCGAACGGTGTGCTGCCTACCTGGCGCTCAAGTCTGACATATCGCTGACACCCAGTGGTCATGATGCACATTGGCACAAATGACAAAGTTAGAGGTAGGTGCAAGGTAATTAAAGATGATTTCAGGGAATTAGAATGCAAGCTTAAAGCTAGGACCTCCAAAGATGGTATTTTATGAAATTCTGCCTGTACCATGTGCCACGCAAGAGAGGCAATGGGAGATTAGGGAGGTTAATAAGTGGCTCAGGAATTGGTGTAGGAAGGAGAGGTTTGGGTTCCTGGAGTACTGGGCCGACTTCTCAGTTGGCTACAGGTTCTACGCTAGGGACGGGCTGCACCTCAATGGGGAGGGTGCAGCTGTGCTCGGGGAGAAAATGGCTAGAAGGTTGGAGGAGTTTTTAAACTAGGGACTGGGGAGGGTATTCATTTTATAGGAGGGGAAGACAGTGCAGAGAGAGACTTGGGCACAAATAATAAAATTGGGGGTGGGGTTATAACAGTTGATAATTTAAGAAAGAATAGAGGTACAGAGAGCTACATAAAGTGCATGCATACAAATACCAGAAGCCTCACCAACAAAATGGAGGAATTAGAATTAATTTTGTTGGAACATAATTCTGACATGTTGGGGATATCTGAGACATGGCTGGATGAGAGCCATGACTGGGCGGTTAATTTACAGGGCTGTAGTCTGTTCAGAAATGACCGTACTAATAAACGAGGGGGAGGTGTGTGTTTATATGTAAAATCATCCTTAAAACCCATCCTGCGTGATAATATTTATGAATCTAATGAAAATGTAGAGTCCTTGTGGGTGGAAGGGGAGGGGGAAAAAATAATAAATTACTGATAGGGGTTTGTTATAAGCCTCCAAAAATAATGGAAGCAAAGGAGAATATCCTCATCAAGCAAATAGATGAAGCTGCAACTCAAGGAGAAGTCATTATTATGGGGGACTTCAACTACCCTGAAATACATTGGGGAACCGAAACCTGCAGTTCCAGCAAAGGTAATAGGGTTTTGACAACTATGAGAGACAATTACCTTTCACAACTGGTTCAGGACCCAACAAGAGGGGGGGCACTGCTAGACCTAATATTAACCAACAGGCCAGACCGCATATCAAATATAAGGGTTGAGGGTCACTTGGGTAATAGTGATCACAAATTAATAAGCTTTCATGTATCCTTTAATAAGATGTGTAGTAGAGGGGTTATAAGGACACTGAACTTCTGGGAGACAAATTTCCAACGGATGAGAGATGATCTTGGTGCAATTAACTGGGATGATATCCTGAGACATAAAAATACACAAAGAGAATGGGCAGTGGCGTATCTAGGGGGGGCAGCCGGGGCAGTTGCCCCGGGCGCAGCCAGCAGGGGGGCGCAGTCGGGCCGCCTAATGCAGCGGTCCGCAGTGTCCTCCCTGGCAGCTGCGTTCTGCCGCCCCCCGCCTGAGAGTCGGCGGTTCTCTGTGTCAGCTGTCAAGCTGACAGCCAGCGCAGAGAAGGAGGCCGTGCCGGCTCCCAGGGAGCAATTGTACTGGCGTCTATACAGACGCCTGTACAATTGAAGCTCTGACCGCCGGGCCAGAGCGACGTCAGCAGCGTGATCAGGTCATGTGATCACGCTGCTGACGTCACTCCCCGGCGCCCAAAGCAAACGCTGGTGGTAAGTGTGCTCCTCTGTGGAGCTGAAGAACCACCGAAGATGGGAGATGAGGGGGAGTTAATGAGTGGAGATGGGGGGGATTTGTAGAGGGGATGGCGGTTAATGTGTGGGGGTATTTAGAGTGGGGATGGGGGTTAATGAGTGGGGATGCCATGGGGTTAATGTGTGGGGGGATTTGGAGTGGAGATGGGGGTTATTTAATGTGATGGGGGTTAATGAGTGGGGGGGTTAATGAATTGGGATGGGGATTAATGTGTGGGGGCATCAATGAGTGGGGATTGGGGTTAATGTGTGTGGGGGTATTTGGAGTGCAGATGGTTATTTAATGTGTGGGGGGATTTGGAGTGGTGATGGGGTTAATGAGTGGGGATTGGGTTAATATGCGTGGGGGTTAATGTATGGGGGCGTTAATGAGTGGGGTTGGGGTTAATGTGTGGGGGTATTTGGAGTGGGGGTGGGGGGATTTGGAGTGCTGATGGGGGTTATTGAGTGGGGATTGGGTTAATGTGTGGGGGGATTTGGAGTGGGGATGGGGGGTTATTTAATGTGTGGGGGGGATTTGGAATGGGGATGGGGGTACTTAATGTGTGTGGGGGATTGGGGATGGGGGGATTTAATGTGTGGGGAGATTTGAGGACACAAAATAAAGAGTATGTATGAGGAAACAATATGGGGGATTGGTGCAGACAGTATGGGGAGCGAATGGGTTAATGTATGTGGATGGACACAGTATGGGGAGTCGGGGATATGTGTGAGCAGACAGTATAGAGAGTGAGGGGGTAAATATATGGGGAGACAGTATAGTGAACAGGTGGGATGCTAGAGGGGAATAGTGTGAGGAGACAGTATATTGCAGATATTTTTATTTAGGAGCATTATAATGACACTTCTATCTTTAAGGGCATCGTGTGGAGATTTTCTGCAGAAGACCGGAGAAGATGGACGTCTACAGAGACGAGATGTGGATGAGAAAACTCATCATGGGGTCTAGAAGAAAAGGTGACTGACTGCAGAGACGATGTCATCTATAAGGTACTTGGATGTAAATGTTATTTGTGATACTGACTAATTCTCATGTTTTTATTTGTTAGGAACATTAAAGGGGTTGTCCAGTTTTTTGCTGAGTTTGCAGTCATTCTATGTGACTGCAGACTTCTGAATTCTCACAGTGCGCGCTGAACGCTGTCAGGATTCTCTCGTGCCGGTAATTTACATACATGCGGTCACATGCTGACTAGACGTGTGTGGCCTCACTCAATGAAAATGAACAGAGCGAGGCCGAGCACGTCTAGTCGGAATGTGGCCAGAAGTATATAAATCACATACTTGTGCTGACATGACGGTACATCAGCAAGGGAGAATCCTAAAAGTGTGCAGTGCATTCGTTGTGAGAAATCAGAAGCTGCAGTGTCAGGATTCAGCTCTGCAGGTTGCCGTAGTCATCACATGGACACTTCACTCATATGCGATTTTCATAGGTATGATCCTGTGACAACGAGCTTCTCTTCCTGCTTCTTTCAGTTTTTTACTGAACATTGAGAGCATTAGGAGGAGCAGCTCGTGGGTACATGGCTAAGTGGTCAAGTCGCATATGCGGGGGGGGGGCTCCGAACCGAATTCTTGCCCCGGGTGCCAGAAAGCCTAGATACGCCTCTGAGAATAGGAGACGTTTATTAGCATCCTGAATAGGACCTGTGCACAATATATACCGTATGGGAATAAACGTGAGAAATAGGAGGAAACCATTATGGCTAAATAGAGCTGTAAGGGGCGCAATAAGAGATAAAAATAAAGCATTTAGAGAATTAAAGCAAGTAGGTAGTGATGAGGCATTAAATAAATACAGAAAATTAAATAAATTCTGTAAAATGCAAATCAAGGCAGCAAAGATTGAGACAGAGAGACTCATTGCCAGAGAAAGTAAAAATAATCCCAAAATATTCTTTAACTGCATAAATAGTAAGGATTTCAACTAAGGCTGGTTTCACACTTGCGTTTTATCGTGCAGCGCATTGTACGCTATCGGTCGCACGCGCAATTGTCCCCTATCTTTAAAATGGCAGGCGCAGCATCCAGCGATTGCACGCGGGCCTCAGCATTTGCGTGCGCTGCGCATTTTCCAGGTGTGCGACCAGACGCGCCGGACGCTACATGTTGCATTTTTTGTTCTGCCCAACGTTGTTAAAAAATCGCATGCGCGTGTCAGCGCACACAAGGCGCATAAAAATTGAATTATAGTCTATGGTGTCGCTGACGTGCGCTGTGAAGTGCGCATGTCAACTCTTTGTGAGCGCACACGATTTCAGAGTAAGCAATGTCTAGACACTTGTTTAATACACCCCCTAAACAAGCAACATTGTTTTGGAGGAGGGTAGATAAAACAAGGGGTCTGTAGTGTCAGATCATTACTCTCCAGACAGACAGCAAGACAAAGAAGACAAGACAACACCCACCCAGCCAGAGACAATCCACTACTTTGGAGAACACAGCAGCTATAATGTGAGTATTCTTAAATCAATTTATGTGAACGTGTCCTTTAAAATATATTATGCACTAATGTTTTTTTTTTTTCCAGCATGTCTTCTGGATCCAATCCAGTCCTTTCAGGGAAGAATTGGAAGAATCAGGGCGTGAGGTGAGTATTTTGCTGCCTTTGTGTAAGTATACCTGCCTCTAGAAATGGGTAAATATTTCTGTTCTTTTTTACAGACCTCAGCATCGGACCAGCCAAGTGAGCCGGAACAGCCGGAGCAGTGTACACAAGTCTCAGTGGGGATGTAAGTATCCATTATTTAAAGTTACCTTTTCTTTTAAATTCTGTTTTCTATTCCTTTTTTTATGTCCTGTTTTTCATGTTCTATTTTTTTGTCTCTATACCATTCTCCACAATTTCCACAATTCTAAATGTATTTCTTTTCTAGGTTCCACAACGGGATGAAGACCTGTACATTGATAATGAGCAACTGATCATCCTTGTCCAGGAGCTTGTCCCGTTGTGGGACAGCCATGACCAGCAGTACAAGGACATGTGAGACCCGGCAGCTCTGGAATGAGGTAGCCGCTGCGATGATGGAGGGCTGGGACAGCGCCTCTGACACTTTTAAGAAGGTGTTTAGTAAGTATTTCCCTGTTGTGTGATGCCGCATTGAGTCTTTGTCCTGAGGATACTGTTTTGTTTCCTGATAGATAGATAGATTCTATCAGGGACCATAACAGTGTCCTCAGGAACAAGATTGAATGCATTGTGAATTGTAATGTTGTATTGTTCATGCTTTATCTCTTGCACCTGATGATACTTGTGTGTATACTGCAAGATATATTCTTGCAGTGAACACACAAGTGTCCTCAGGTTCAACAGTCAATGCATTGTGAATTGTAATGTTCTATTGTTCATGCTTTATCTCTTGCATCTGATGATACTTGTGTGTTTACTGCAAGATATATTCTTGCAGTAAACACACAAGTGTCCTCAGGATCAGCAGTCAAGGCATTGTGTATTGATTTTTTTTATGCCACATTGACTATTTGACAAGGGAAATCAGGTGTGCGTGATTATACAAGATGTTGCCAGCTGTGATTGTATAATGTTTATTTTATTATTTTTTCAACAGTGAACAAAGTCCGCACACGTTGGTGCTAGATGAAGGACCGCTTCAACACTGATGTTCGTGCAAAGGGGCAGGTTCGCAGTGGCTCATCGGCAAGGAGCAGAACCAAGTACCGATATCATTGTGCTTTGGAGTTCCTACGACCGGTCCTTGCCACCAGAGCGTAAGTATAATTTCTTTTTTTTGTGTGTTTTCATGGAACATAATCGGTGATTTTATCTTCCACAGATGATCTTTCTTGTAAATGCGTGATACTAATTTTTAACTTTTATTTCCACAGCACCTGGAGCAGCACCCTGCAACCTGTCCCTGGAGTGGTTCTTCATCGACCGACCTCCGACCCGTCCCAGCCATCCGACAGCCAGGAAGCAAGTTGCAGGTCAGCAATACAGACAGCTGGTGACCAGGAAGCTGGTCCATCAAGTGTTCCCCTGTCCCAGGTCTCTGCCACTACCCACCAGCGGCAGAGGGCCTCGGACAGGAATGTCATGCCCAAGTTTCTGCACTTGAGCGAAGCTTTTCATGCCAGCCTCACGATGCTGGCCGAAAGAGTGGAAGTGGTTTTTCACTAATGGAACGTGGTTTTAACCACATGGAACACCTCTTCCACTCTTCGCTTTGAATGGCTGGAGGCTGACCTTAAAAGACCAGCTCACCATTTCTTTAGTATAATTGAACGGGGTATGGCGGATCATCTTAGTCCAGAGCAACAGCTGAATGTGTTACACACCTGCAACACTGCTTACTTACAGGCTATGCAGCAGAATCAGTACGTGCAGCAGTCAGTGGTGTCATTCCCACCGGTGCTACCACTGACTCGCTTCACCACAGTACCGATTTCTGCTGCATACCACAGCACGGCCACCTGCATTCCTAGCCAAGCCGGACACCACTACACCACACCAATGCCGAGTGCTGCTGGACACTCTACCACCGCCACCACCATGTCAAGTGCTGCTCCTGTCTGGAGCACCAGTACTGCTACCGTTTCCACATCGTGGCGCACCTCCAGTGCAAAATCTGCTTGGGCCACCGCCACATCGTCTCCTGTTCGGACCACAGAGACTACATCATCTCCGGAACGGAGCACCGTCACTTCACTTCATCAGCATGGGAACACAGCCACAACTCATCATTCCATGTAGTATATATGTAGTATGTATGTAGTATGTATGTATGTTGTATGAATGTAGTATATATGTAGTATGTATGTAGTATGTAGTATGTAAGTATGTAGTATGTATGTGTTTTGTTTTGGTTTTTTTACATTCAACACATTAGCCGGATGATGGGACAACTACTGTCCCATCATTGGCTAATGTGTCAATCACTGTCATTGTAGCAGGCATAGCCCGATGGGACTTGTAGTCCCATCGGAAGATGCCTGCACACAGACACAAAGACCCCTTACAGCCCGCACAGACCCCCGGCAGGCCCGCACAGACCCCTGGCAGCCCGCACAGACCCCCGGCAGGCCCGCACAGACCCCCGGCAGGCCCATACAGACCCCTGGCAGGCCCGTACAGACCCCCGACAGGCCCGCACAGACCCCCGACAGGCTCGTACAGACCCCCGGCAGCCCGCACAGACCACCGGCAGGCCTGCACAGACCCCTGGCAGGCCCGTACAGACCCCCAGCAGGCTCGCACAGACCCCCGGCAGGCCCGCACAGACCGTGCATCATGATGACATCATGTCAGCAGCCAATCACAGCCATGCCATTAGTTAACATGGCTAGCACAACTGGCTCATTGCATTATGGGAACTTCTGATTCCGGTATTCGATATTGTAAAAATATCGGTACTCGGTATCGGCACTCCGATACAGCGAATATCGGCCGATACCCGATATTTGCAGTATCGGAATGCTCAACACTAGTGATAAGCAGCTGAAGTGTGGATGCGTTAGTTCTGCCGTCCTCACTTCAGCATGACACCTGGCCTGGGTATTGTAGAAGTTGTATCAACTTTATTATGTCTACAGTTTTGAGCTCTAAACTGGCCACAGTGATGCTAATACAACTAATATGGATAGTCACAGTGTTTTTAGGTATCATAAATAGTTAGGGATGCTCCTGCATTCCAAAATGAATAATTGTAACATCATGACAGGTGACACAAATATTAGTGGTGTTATCCCCACCATCGCATCACACTGAACTCAAAGTGTAAAGATAATAAAGATCATACAAGTTGCTACTTCCTGGATGCCTGACGGGCGTTGCCGGGGGAGCGGTCGCATGCTTGTGATGTCACCGGTCGTGTGTTGCCGACACTGACTCGCGTTTTGGCTGCAGCGGCTACGCCCACGGCAGTGTGGGCGGCGGGGACACGCTCCAATCCTGCACTGTGTGTGAGACTTGTGTCTCAGCATGTGGTCTTGGTTACCACGGTTACCCAATGCCACCAGTGTAGATTGATTGTATTTTACAAGATTCAATTTGAGGGTTTGTTGTGTTAAATTGTTATTATTAGGATGGCTGGATTCTCTCTTTCATTATGGCTGTTACATTCTATAGAGATAGGTTTATGGAGGTGTTGTTTACTGTCATCTCCATGACGACAGAGGCCATTTTTTGGGAGGGAGGTTAAACATGCTATACTATTGGCTCTCTTGATCATGTGTGTAATTGCTACAATTCCATTGGTGGTCTTTTTCTTTATATACTTCTTGTTTCTCACACTTTCTATACCCCTTGATGATGGCTATCTAGCCGAAACATGCGTCAGAGAAGGTACACCTGGGTGGATTCATAATACAGACCAGTCTCGAGATAATACTATGTTGTGAATTTATTTGGCATTATCTTTAGATTTAGTTCATACTATGAGTGGTGGCAGGTTCCACCACCTGAGGTAGCGCCATTCAGGCTTCTATTTAGGACACAGTGACTGGTTGTTTTATAATAATATGAGACTATGTGGAATATTTAAACTTTGTATCATATATTTATAAAATCATGCACATTACCCTGTCCATGTACCTTTGGTATCCCCTATCTTTTTTGCCCATGTACTTTCTATAGTCATCATTGACTCGTATTTCACCTTTTTTCTATAATCCTGATACACTTGAATAAAATTATTGTTATAAATTTGCAATTTTTGTATTGGACCCCTTTTTTTCGCTGTTGTTTCTCATATATTTTAAGTTGTGTGTATGTATAGTCACCTGGTCTTGAGTACTATTAAATGAAGGATGCACAAAACATAGCATCGTGAATTCAATCGTACACCTGGCCAGTTGATTATTATATTGAAGTGTAAAAAGACAGAGTGCACTCGGTACAGGTATCAACAATTTTTTTTTATTAACATACACACAAAAGTAAACTTTGTTACACCATTTGGTCTTGCCAGGCCACCCGTCCTAGATCTGAGTAGAAGTAAGTCGCAAATTGGTCCCTCATTTGGCCAACTTCAACGGATGACCTGAGAGGGTGCTGATTAAATTCTGGCAAGGGGATAGGAGCGGCATCATCAAGTTCAAAGTTCGGGTGCCCTCTAACCGTAACAAAATTGTGTAGAACCACACAGGCCTTCACCATCTCATCCACTGTTTCCAGTTTCAGATTAATGGCTGTGGTTAAAATGCGCCATCTAGAGATAAGTATACCAAAGGGACTCTCTACAGTTCTTCTTGCCCTGGTCAGCCTGTAATTAAAAATTCTTTTGCTGTGGTCCAAGTCCCGGCTGGAGTAGGGTTTGAGGAGGTTTTGGCACATCTGGAATGCCTCATCCCCAACCATTACAAAGGGCTGTGGTGGACCTTCGGTGTTGGGAAGAGGACGTGGCATGGGGAAATTGAACTGGTTGCCATACAACCTCTGGCCCATGTCCGAGTTCTTAAAAGCCTGGGAGTCATTCCCACGCCCAAATGCACCAATGTCCACTGCAACAAACTTACAGTCTGCATCAGAAATGGCCATGAGTACTGTAGAGAAGTACTTTTTGTAATTATAGTACTCTGATCCAGTTCTTTTTGGTTTTATAATCCGGATGTGTTTCCCATCCACTGCACCCAAACAGTTGGGGAAATTGGAAATTGTCCAGAATCTTTCGGCATTTTCAATCCACTTTTCCACGGTGGGGAGGGGCAGAAATTCGGGACAGAGAACATCCCACAAAGCCCGACAGGTGTCCGCAACTAGAGTTGAGCGACTTTTGTTTTTTTAGGGTCGCGTTTCGTTTCGTGAAACCCGACTTTTCCAAAAGTCGGGTCGAGCAAGATCGTCCGATTATAGGGAAAAGTCGGGGTCGTCCCGAAACACGAAACCCAATGTAAGTCAATGGGGAATAAAAGTCGGCAGTGAGAGGAGGACAGGAAACACACCTACAGTGCCCATTTGAATGCCAAAAGCATCAATTCTTCTTTCTTAAGCTTGTCAACCTTAATTAACTTCATAATACAAGTTACGCACTGAAAAATGGGGGTTATTTGGCTACAAACTGTGGGGGGGGAGGGCTGGCTCCAGGTTTTCATGTGCCCTGGGCGAAAGAGCGCCCCTTTAACACATACCACAACTCATCATGCTCCGATACGGCAGAGAAATAGCGGTATAGTCCAATGAAAAATACCTCACTTTTTACATCTCATGACGAGGCCCATCTATTTCTCCATACAGAATCATTGGTCCCATATAATGTTTGAAACAGTATATGATGAGCTCCACATAATGCTACAGTATATGTTGGTCCCCATGGATGAAGCTCCACTGTCTTATGGGCCCAAATAATGCTCCAAACATAATGGGCCCCATTTCTAATGCTCTAGTGTATAATGGGCCCTGTAAATGCTGCTCCAGTGTCTGATGTCCACCTTTGGAATGTTCCAGTGTATGGTGGGACCCATCTATCATTCTCCAGAGTATAGTGCTCCCCAAAAATTGCTGTCCCAACATTGAAAACAATCAAATAAGTCTCCTCGCTAGGGAATCCCTGAACTTGACTGGACAGGTGCTGTAGCTTGCTTAACAGCTCGCCAGCCGTTCTCACGCCCAGTATGGATTACACGTGATTGCACAAAGGTGAGAAAGGGTACCGTATCCCCAGATAACATGTATGGATAGCGTACACATTCAAAATGTATGTCTCAGGAGGCAGGCTCAGACGGTGTTAGGCCCAGCATGGATTGCACGTGATTGCACAAAGGTTAGAAAGGGTACCGTATCACCGGATAACATGTATGGATAGCGTACACATTCAAAATATATGTCTATACAGCATGAGGCAGGCTCAGACGGTGTTAGGCCCAGTATGGATTGCACGTGATTGCACAAAGGTTAGAAAGGGTACCGTATCCCCAGATAACATGTATGGATAGCGTACACATTCAAAATATATGTCTCAGGAGGCAGGCTCAGACGGTGTTAGGCCCAGTATGGATTGCACAAAGGTTAGAAAGGGTACCGTATCCCCGGATAACATGTATGGATAGCGTACACATTCAAAATATATGTCTATACAGCATGAGGCAGGCTCAGACGGTGTTAGGTCCAGTATGGATTGCACTTGATTGCACAAAGGTTAGAAAGGGTACCGTATCCCTGGATAACATGTATGGATAGCATACACATTCAAAATATATGTCTCAGGAGGCAGGCTCAGACGGTGTTAGGCCCAGTATGGATTGCACGTGATTGCACAAAGGTTAGAAAGGGTACCGTATCACCGGATAACATGTATGGATAGCGTACACATTCAAAATATATGTCTATACAGCATGAGGCAGGCTCAGACGGTGTTAGGCCCAGTATGGATTGCACGTGATTGCACAAAGGTTAGAAAGGGTACCGTATCCCCAGATAACATGTATGGATAGCGTACACATTCAAAATATATGTCTCAGGAGGCAGGCTCAGACGGTGTTAGGCCCAGTATGGATTGCACGTGATTGCACAAAGGTTAGAAAGGGTACCGTATCCCCGGATAACATGTATGGATAGCGTACACATTCAAAATATATGTCTATACAGCATGAGGCAGGCTCAGATGGTGTTAGGCCCAGTATGGATTGCACGTGATTGCACAAAGGTTAGAAAGGGTACCGTATCCCCGGATAACATGTATGGATAGCGTACACATTCAAAATATATGTCTATACATAAGGAGGCAGGCTCAGACGGTGTCAGGCACAGTATGGATTTGACGGCCCAGATTACACAGCGGAGGAGCAGGGAGAGGTAAAGATTGCAAATGCTGGGGCCCTGCCCAAGCAAGGGGGGCCCACTCGTGGGCGTCGGTACTGGCACTGGGCCCCTCATAGTACAGCGGTGTGTCTGACGGCGGGTGTGCACCACCACCGTCAGAGACACTTGATTGCACTATGAGGGACCCTGTGCCAGTGCCCGCGCCCAAGAGTCGGCCTACCCACCTATCCAGGGCAACGGCACTCGCACAGTGTCGTGCGCTAGGTGGTGACCCCGGCCATGGGGGGGGAGGCAGCACAGTTAGGGAGTTTTAGAAAGTGGCATATGTTGATGTTGGACATTCAGCTGATGCAAAAGGTGAAATAGGTGCAGTACCAGGAAGAGGTGGACCAAAGCAAGCCATTTTTCTGTCACCCTATGTGTCACCAGGGGAAGGTGGGACAAAATCCTTGGAAACCCATGTGTGGTTCATTTTAATGAAGGTTAGATCATCCACATTTTGGGTTGACAGACGGGTACTTTTTTCTGTCAGGATTGATCCAGCTGCACTGAAGACTCTTTCCGATAGCACACTTGCAGCTGGGCAAGCGAGCTCCTGTAAGGCATATTGGGCCAATTCAGGCCAGGTGTCCAGTTTAGCGGCCCAATAGTCAAAGGGGAATGACCTGTGTGGGAGAACATCGATATGGGAGGAAAAGTAGTTTGTAACCATAGTTGACAACTGCTGTCTCCTGTCACTTTCCATCGATGCAGTATTACCAGTTGTGTGAGCGGTATTTGAAAAATCAGTCCACAACATTGTCATGAAACCCCTGTCTCCAACGCCACTTCTGCACCACGAACACCTCTGCCAAGCTGCCCCCGGCCCGTACGGCTCGTGTGAGAACCATCACCGCTGCTGTGTGCTGGGAATGCCTCAAGCAACCGATTTACCAGAGTTGCTTGTTTATTAGCCAATATTAGGTCAAGGTTCTCCTGTGGCATGATGTTTTGTAATTTGCCTTTATAGCGTGGATCCAGGATGCTGGCCAACCAGTAGTCGTCATCGTTCATCATTTTGGCAATGCGGGGGTCCCTTTTTAGGATCCGCAAGGCATAATCTGACATGTGGGCCAATGTTCCCGGTGTCAATGATGCACTGCGAGTGCTGGGTGGAGGAGCACTTTCTGGCAAATCCACATCCCTCCAGTCACGCACAAACCCTGTACCAGACCTTGCCACGCCAACATTTTCACTTGCCCCACGAGATGCATCCTCCTCCCCTAAGTAATCATCCCCATCATCCTCCTCCTCCTCTTCTTCCTCCACCTCGTCCAGGAGAGGTCCCTGAGCAGACAATGGCTGAATGTCATCAAGGATTCCCTCCTCCTCTTCCTCCTCATCAACATTGGCTGCAGACGCCTGCTCCTTAAGGTGCGTCAAAGTTTGCATGAGCAGACGCATAAGTGGGATGCTCATGCTTAGGATGGCGTCGTCTGCACTTACCAGCCGTGTGCATTCCTCAAAACACTGAAGGACTTTACAAAGGTCTTTCAGCTTCGACCACTGCACACCTGTCAACTCCATGTCTGCTCTCAAAGTGCCTGGCTGTGTATCCTCCCACAAATGCATTATGGCCTGCCTCTGCTCGCACAGCCGCTCCACCATGTGCAGGGTGGAGTTCCACCTTGTTGCAATGTCGATAATGAGGCGGTGGTTGGGAAGGTGGAGCAATCGCTGCAGCTTCTGCACACGAACGGAGTGTACAGGCGACCGGCGGATGTGCGCGCACAGTCTTCGCACCTTATGGAGCAGGGCTGTTAACTCCGGATAATTTTTGAGGAAGCACTGCACCACCAGGTTCAAGGTGTGAGCCAAGCAAGGTATGTGGCTGAGTTTTGAAAGGGCTATGGCTGCCACAAAATTACGGCCGTTATCACTAACTACCTTGCCTGCCTCAAGATGTACACTGCCCAACCATGACTCAGTTTGTCGCTTCAAGTACTCGGCCAGCACCTCGGCGGTGTGTCTGTCGCCCAAACACATCATCTGCAACACAGCCTGCTGACGCTTTCCACTAGCTGCTCGATAGGGGGACACATCGTGTGCAACAGTGGCAGCTGCAGATGGAGTGCTCGTACGACTGCGCTCTGTGGACGAGCTTTCGCTTCTGGAGGAGGAGGAGGGTCGAACGCCTACAGCCAACTGTTTCCTATACCGTGGGCTAGGCAGCACTGTCCCACCACCGCTGTCCCCTGTGGACCCTGCATCCACCACATTAACCCAGTGCGCAGTGATGGACACGTAACGGCCCTGGCCATGCCGACTGGACCATGCATCAGTTGTGAGGTGCACCTTTCCGCTCACTGACTGCTTGAGTGCATGGACAATGCGGTCTTTCACATGATGGTGGAGGGCTGGGATGGCTTTGCGAGAGAAGAAGTGGCGACTGGGTAGGTCATAGCGTGGTACTGCATAGGCCATGAGTTCGCGGAAAGCTGTGCTTTCCACCAACCGAAAGGGCATCATCTCAAACGAGATTAGTTTGGCAATGTGGGCGTTCAAACCCAGTGTACGCGGATGAGAGACTGAGTACTTTCTTGACCTACTCATAGTGTCTGGGAGGGTGAGCTGGACTTGAGAGCTGCATATGGTGGAAGTAGCGGTGGACAGGGCGGACTGAGAGAGGGTTGATGATGGTGATGGAGTTGGTGTTCTTTCTGATGGCCTAGAATCAGTCTTTCGTTGATATAACAGTGGGATTCCCTGACTGCTGTGGTCTTGCAACGACACCTCAACATTTGCTGCTGTGCTAACCGGTGGGCGTACAGTGGGGGAAACAATGTAGCGTTGCTGACTACCTTCGTTGTGATCAGTTGCACATGTGGCACTTGAGGTTTGGTGTTGTGTCCACGCTTGCAAGTGCATGCTGGTTAAATGTCTAAGCATGCAACTGGTATTCAAATTTTTCAGATTTTTCCCTCGGCTAAAGGTCTTTGCGCACTTCTTACAGATAACCTTGGCCTGATCATGAGGATTTTGTTCAAAAAAGTGCCACACTGCACTCTTCCTACTTTGGCAGACATTTTGCGGCCTAGCACGCTGTGATCTTTTGACCCTCTGGACAAGCTGTCCAGCAACTCTTTTGATGTTTGGAACCTGTCTTTGGCGTGCTCCGGGCCTGCCAGATAACAGCTGTTGCGATGTCGATGTCTGCTGTGGATGCTCCTCATCTGAGCTATTGGAAGCAGCACCCTCTTCCCCCAATGGATGCCAATCTGGGTCAACAACTGGGTCATCCATCACCTCCTCTTCTATGTCATGTGCACCTTCCTCTGTGTCACCGTGTATGGTGGTATAGTGTGCGGGAAGGGGCACCTGAGTCTCATCAGGGTCAGAATCTGGCTCTGTACACTGCGAGGACAATGTAGTGCTCTGAGTGAATGTACCAGCAGAATCATCCATCAGCGGCTGTGCATCAGTGCACTCCATGTCAGATTTATCTTGGCCTGAGTAATTCACCATTTCACTTGATAATCCAGGTATGGTATGTGAAAACAGCTCCATGGAGTAATCAGTAGTATGGCCTGCGTCATCCTTCAATCTTGGTTGGGGTGAAGGACACAAGGAAAGGTGTGGTTCATGAACATGAGCCTCCAATGACGACTCAGTGCTTTTACTTTTTACAACTGAAGAAGAGGAGGCAATAGAGCTGGAGGCTGAGTCAGCAATGTAAGACAAAACTTTTTCCTGATGCTCTGGCTTTAAAAGAGGTTTGCCAACTCCTAGAAAACAAAGCGTTCGAGGCCTTATGTAGCCAGACGATGACGCAGGGTCAGCACCTCCTGCATTCGGTCCTATTTTGCTCTTGCCACTACCATCAGATCCACCACCAACACCATCATTACCAGCTGCCAACCCCCGCCCAATTCCACGGCCTCTTCCACCAGCCTTCCTCATTTTTGGTAGAAATGTAGACAAAATCCAACAAACTATATAGTAATGTAAAACAAGGTACAAGGTGTCTATAGGACAGGGGAGATTTTGAATATCTGCACACACTTTTGGACACTGGACACTTTTGGATTGTGTGAGGCCCACTGATATCTGAGGGCTATGTGACAGGCTCAATGGCACTGCTGTGACAAAAGTGACTAGAGGATAAGGGAGATTTTGAATATCTGCACACACTTTTGAACACTGGACACTTTTGGATTGTGTGAGGCCCACTGATATCTGAGCGCTATGTGACAGGCTCGATGGCACTGCTGTGACAAAAGTGACTAGAGGATAAGGGAGATTTTGAATATCTGCACACACTTTTGGACACTGGACACTTTTGGATTGTGTGAGGCCCACTGATATCTCAGCGCTATGTGACAGGCTCGATGGCACTGCTGTGACAAAAGTGACTAGAGGATAAGGGAGATTTTGAATATCTGCACACACATTTGGACAGTGGACACTTTTGGATTGTGTGAGGCCCACTGTTATCTCAGCGCTATGTGACAGGCTCGATGGCACTGCTGTGACCTAAGTGACTAGAGGATAAGGGAGATTTTGAATATCTGCACACACTTTTGGACACTGGACACTTTTGGATTGTGTGAGGCCCACTGATATCTCAGCGCTATGTGACAGGCTCGATGGCACTGCTGTGACAAAAGTGACTAGAGGATAAGGGAGATTTTGAATATCTGCACACACTTTTGGACACTGGACACTTTTGGATTGTGTGAGGCCCACTGATATCTGAGCGCTATGTGACAGGCTCGATGGCACTGCTGTGACAAAAGTGACTAGAGGATAAGGGAGATTTTGAATATCTGCACACACTTTTGGACACTGGACACTTTTGGATTATGTGAGGCCCACTGATATCTCAGCGCTATGTGACAGGCTCGATGGCACTGCTGTGACAAAAGTGACTAGAGGATAAGGGAGATTTTGAATATCTGCACACACTTTTGGACACTGGACACTTTTGGATTGTGTGAGGCCCACTGATATCTGAGCGCTATGTGACAGGCTCGATGGCACTGCTGTGACAAAAGTGACTAGAGGATAAGGGAGATTTTGAATATCTGCACACACTTTTGGACACTGGACACTTTTGGATTGTGTGAGGCCCACTGATATCTCAGCGCTATGTGACAGGCTCGATGGCACTGCTGTGACAAAAGTGACTAGAGGATAAGGGAGATTTTGAATATCTGCACACACTTTTGGACACTGGACACTTTTGGATTGTGTGAGGCCCACTGATATCTCAGCGGTATGTGACAGTCTCGATGGCACTGCTGTGACAAAAGTGACTAGAGGATAAGGGAGATTTTGAATATCTGCACACACTTTTGGACACTGGACACTTTTGGATTGTGTGAGGCCCACTGATATCTCAGCGCTATGTGACAGGCTCGATGGCACTGCTGTGACAAAAGTGACTAGAGGATAAGGGAGATTTTGAATATCTGCACACACTTTTGGACACTTGACACTTTTGGATTGTGTGAGGCCCATTGATATCTCAGCGCTATGTGACAGGCTCGATGGCACTGCTGTGACAAAAGTGACTAGAGGATAAGGGAGATTTTGAATATCTGCACACACTTTTGGACAGTGGACACTTTTGGATTGTGTGAGGCCCACTGTTATCTCAGCGCTATGTGACAGGCTCGATGGCACTGCTGTGACCTAAGTGACTAGAGGATAAGGGAGATTTTGAATATCTGCACACACTTTTGGACACTGGACACTTTTGGATTGTGTGAGGCCCACTGATATCTCAGCGCTATGTGACAGGCTCGATGGCACTGCTGTGACAAAAGTGACTAGAGGATAAGGGAGATTTTGAATATCTGCACACACTTTTGGACACTGGACACTTTTGGATTGTGTGAGGCCCAATGAATATCTGAGCGCTATGTGACAGGCTCGATGGCACAGCTGTGACCAAAGTGACTAGAGGATAAGGGAGATTGGATTGCTTTTAAAAAAGCAGTTTGCGGAGCAGTGGGTAAACAGCAATGCCAGCCTGTCAGGAAGCCTTAAAAGGCAGCCCAACAACCAACACCACTTTATAGCCTCCCCTTGCACTGCACACACAGTGACTGGTGTGTTGTGCAGGCCAAATTGCTATCAGCAGCAGAAGCAGTTTTTTTTTCTTCTCAGCAGGACAAAAAAAAAAAATTGGGATTGCTTAAGCAGTTTGAGGCCCAATGAATATCTGAGCGCTATGTGACAGGCTCGATGGCGCAGCTGTGACCAAAGTGACTAGAGGATAAGGGAGATTGGATTGCTTTTAAAAAAGCAGTTTGCGGAGCAGTGGGTAAACAGCAATGCCAGCCTGTCAGGAAGCCTTAGAAGGCAGCCCAACAACCAATACCACTGATACACCACTATATAGCCTCCCCTTGCACTGCACACACAGTGACTGGTGTGTTGTTCAGGCCAAATCGCTAGCAGCAGAAGCAGTTTTTTTGTCTTCTTCCCTGCCTAACGCTCTCCCTACAGAATCAGCAGCAACCTCTCCCTATTCTAAGATCGGCAGAAGTAAGATGGCGGTCGGCGTGCACGCCCTTTTATACCCCCTGTGACGCCCACCAAAGCAAGCCAATCACTTGCATGCCCTTCTGAAAGATGGTGGTGACCCGTGCCTATGTCATCACGTTGCCCACATTGTCCATGGATCCTGATTGGCTGAAAAAGAGCGCAAAACAAACTTTTGAAACGCGACTTTGGCGCGTAAGTCGCCGACCTCGTGGCCGACCTCATCCTAGGGTCGGGTTTCGTTTCATGAAACCCGACTTTGCCAAAAGTCGGCGACTTTTGAATTTTTTCGACCCGTTTCGCTCAACTCTATACGCAACTATTCCCGACAAGGTGGAGATTCCAAGCCGGTACTGGAGTGCAGTGAAGAGAGGGTCTCTCCAGTAGCCAGGAATCTGGGAAACAGAGAAACATCAAAAATTAATACTTGTGTATCTGGAATTTTTACAACACCAAAAAATAAAATTAGAAACAAAAAAAAGGCATAAACATAAATATGCAGCCTTTTCTTTACTACATGGCATAAAAATAATACTGCAGCCTTTAGTTAAGTACATGGAAGAACAATAATTCAAAGTCCATTTGAGAGAACACATAAAATTAGGCAGGCATTGTTTTTTAAATACTACGTACCATTAGGTGACCAGGAGCCATTCCTCAGGAGGAATCGCAAGATGGAGCTGTGTGTCCTGTCTCCGGTTGGCATCTTGGACACGACCTAGCAAATACATGAAGCTTTGTTGGGACATCCGTGTGTAATCAGTAAATTTATCCGGGTTTGCCTGGAGCTCGCTGTAGAGGGTGTGGTACGCTCCAAGGCTCTACTGGAGTTTAACAATCGGATGTATCCACAAACGCTGCCACTGCCATCTTCGCTGTCTCTCTCCCTTTGCTGATGGCAAGCATCTGCATAAGCCTGAGCCATCCTGATGTCCAGATCCAAGTTGGAGTAAAAAGTCTTCCAGCGCAGATCCATGTTGACAAGAGAAAATCCAAGGAAATGTGAAGAATTCAGCTGTAAACTGGGTCTATATAAAGGATTTCCACAACACAAGCCCACTGCTGTCCCATTGGTGGTGTCTGATGCAAGAAGTTTTCTAGAATTTTCCTCCTGTGATTATGACACCATGCGCATAAAAATCGCATACGCATGGAAAACGCTTGAAAACGCATACAAAAGCTGCGTTTTTTTGCCTTACCGTGCACAATAATGCGACAAAAAAATGCAGCGTTTACAAGCATTTGTATGCATTTTTGTCACGCGTTTGATGTGCGCACCAAACGCAGCTCAGAAAAACGATAGTGTGAAACTAGCCTAAAACATGATAATTTTGGTTCCCTTAAAAATAGTATTAATGACTTTTTTCAACAGTATTTACACAAGAAAATCCCATGATGGATAACATGATCAGTGATAAAAAAATTATCCATTAAATGTCACCTGCTTAACCCAGCAGGAACTACGGCGGCATTTAACCCCTTTCTGACATCAGACGTACTATCCCGTCCATGGGACCCGGGCCCCTATGCCCATGGACGGGATAGTACGTCTACCACGATCAGCGGCGCCCACGTGGTGAGCGCCGCTGATCGCGGCCGGGTGTCAGCTGATTATCACAGCTGACACCCGACACAATGTGTCAGGGGCGGTCACGGACCGCCCCGACAAGTTAACCCCTTGCACACCGCGATCAAACACGATCGCGGTGTACCGGGGGTTAAAGGGAAGCATCGGCAGGGAGGGGGCTCCCTCCGTGCTTCCCTGAGCCCCCCACGGCAGCGCAATGTGCAGCGCTGCTTCGGGGGGCTCCTTTCCTGCAGGCCCCCGAATCCGAGATGGCGACGGGGGCCTTCGGGGGCCTGCAGGAAGCTGGCTTCCTCAGTGCCTGCAAAGCGCAGGCAAGAGGAAGTCTTCTTCAATGCCTGTGACAGATTGCTGATCTGTCACAGTGATCTGTGACAGATCAGCGATCTGTCACAGGACAGTGATGTCCCACCTGGGACTATTTAATAAAGTTAAAAAAAAAATAAAAAAAAGTGTTAAAATAATTTAAAAAAAATCGCCAAATAAATTAGAAAAAAAAAAAAAATTCCCCCAAATAAATCCATTTTTTGGAAATAAAAAAACAAACAAACAATAAAAGTACACATATTAGGTATCGCCGTGTCCGTAACGACCCGCCCTATAAAACTGTCTCATTAGTTAACCCCTTTAGCAAACCCCTTAAAAAATAAAAATAAAAAACGAAGCAAAAAATAATGATTTATTATCATACCGCCAAACAAAAAGTGTAATAACGCGCGATCAAAAAGACGCATATAAATATCCATGGTACAACTGAAAATGTCATCTTGTTCCGCAAAAAACGAGCTGCCACACAGCATCATTAGCGAAAAAATAAAAAAGTTATAGCTCGCAGAATAAAGCGATGCAAAAATAATTATTTTTTATATAAAATAGTTTTCATTGCATAAAACCGACAAAACATAAAAAAACGACCTAAATGAGGTATTGCTGTAACCGTACTGACCCGAAGAATAAAACCGCTTTATCAATTTTACCACACGCGGAACGGTGTAAACGCACTCCCCCAAAAGAAATTCATGAAACGCTTGTTTTTGTTCATTCTGCGTCCCAAAAATCGGAATAAAAAGCGATCAAAAAATGTCACGTGCCCGAAAATGGTACCGATAAAAACGTCAACTCGTCCCGCAAAAAATAACACCTCATATGACTCGGTGGGTCAAAATACGGAAAAATTATAGCTCTCAATATGTGGTGATGCAAAAACTATTTTTACAATAAAAAGCGTCTTTTAGCGTGCGACAGCTGCCAAACATAAAAACCGCCATAAATAGTAAATCAACCCCCCCGTTATCACCCCCTTAGTTAGGGAAAAATAATAAAATAAAAAAAATGTATTTATTTCCATTTTTCCATTAGGGTTAGGGTTAGGGTTAGGGTTAAGGTTAGGGTTAGGGCTGAGATTAGGGTTAGGGGTGTGTTGGGGTTCGGGTTGGAGTTAGAATTGGGGGTTTCCACTGTTTGGGCACATCAGGGGCTCTCCAAATGCAACATTGCGTCTGATCTCAATTCCAGCCAATTCTGAGTTGAAAAAGTCAAATGGTGCTCCTTCCCTTCCAAGCTCTGCCATGTGTTTTACCCCCACATGTAGGGTATCAGCCTACTCAGGACAAATTGCAAAACAATTTTTGGGGTCCAATTTCTCCTGTTACCCTTAGGAAAATAAAAAATTGGGGGCAAAAATATCATTTTTGTGGAAAAAAATGATTTTTTTATTTTCACGTCCGAGCGTTATAAACTTCTGTGAAGCATTTGGGGGTTCAAAGTGCTCACCACAGATCTAGATAAGTTCCATGAGGGGTCTAGTGTCCAAAATGGGGTCACTTGTGGGGAGTTTCAATAGTTTAGGTACATCAGGGGCTCTCCAAACGCACATGACACCCGCAGACGATTCCATCAGAGTCTGCATTCCAAAACGTCACTGCTTCCCTTCTGAGCCCCGACGTGTGTCCATACAGTAGTTTTCTCCCACATATGGGGTGTCAGCGTACTCATGACAAATTGGACAACAACTTTTGGGGTCCAATTTCTCCTGTTACCCTTGGGAAAATGAAAAAATTGGGGACTAATTGATCATGTTTGTGGAAAAAATACGATTTTTTTATTTTCATGCCCGGGCATTATAAACTTCTGTGAAGCCCTTGGGGGTTCAAAGTGCTCACCACATATCTAGATAAGTTCCTTAGGGGGTCTCGTTTCCAAAATGGGGTCATTTGTGGGGGGTTTCCACTGTTTAGGTACATTAGGGGCTCTCCAAAGGCAACATGACACCTGCAGACCATTCCATCAATGTCTGCATTCCAAAACGTCACTGCTTCCATTCCGAGCCCCGACGTGTGTCCATACAGTAGTTTTCTCCCACATGTGGGGCGTCAGCCTACTCAGGACAAATTGCAAAACAATTTTTGGGGTCCAATTTCTCCTGTTACCCTTAGGAAAATAAAAAATTGCGGGCAAAAATATCATTTTTGTGGAAAAAAATGATTTTTTTATTTTCACGTCCGAGCGTTATAAACTTCTGTGAAGCACTTGGGGGTTCAAAGTGCTCACCACTAGTGTTGAGTATTCCGATACCGCAAGTATCGGGTATCGGCCGATACTTGCTGTATCGGAATTCCGATACCGACATCCGATATTTTTTCAATATCGGGCATCGGAATCGGAAGTTCAAAGTTGATTGACAGCCGAAATGACATCATCATGATGCGCGGTGTGTGCGCATCATGATGCGCCGTCATTTCGGGCCTTCCGGGGGTCTCTGCCGGCCTGCCGGGGGGCTGTGCCGGCCTGCCGGGGGGCTGTGTGGACTGCCCGGGGTCTGTACCGGCCTGCCGGGGGGCTGTGCCGGCCTGCCGGTGGTCTGTGCACCCTGTGGGGGTCTGTACCGGCCTGCCGGGGGGCTGTGCTGATGTCCGGGGGTCTGTGCAGGCATCGTCCGATGGGACTACAAGTCCCATCTGGCGATGCCTGCTACCATGACAGTGATTGACACATTTGCCAATGATGGGACAGTAGTAGTCCCATCATCAAGCTAATGTGTTAAATGTTTAAAAAAAAAAAAATACTACATACATACTACATACATACTACATGCATGCTACATACATACTACATGCTACATACATACCACATATATACTACATGCATGCTACATACATACTACATGCTACATACATACTACATGCTACATACATGCTACATACATACTACATACATACTACATGCATGCTACATACATACCACATGCTACATACATACCACATATATACTACATGCATGCTACATACATACTACATGCTACATACATACTACATATATACTACATGCATGCTACATACATACTACATACATACTACATGCATGCTACATACATACTACATGCTACATACATGCTACATACATACTACATACATACTACACACATACTACATGCATGCTACATACATACTACATGCTACATATATACTACATGCTACATACATACTACATACATACTACATGCATGCTACATACATACTACATGCTACATACATACCACATATATACTACATACATACTACATGCATGCTACATACTACATGCTACATACATACCACATATATACTACATACATACTACATGCATGCTACATACATACTACATGCTACATATATACTACATGCATGCTACATATATGCTACATGCTACATACATACTACATACATACCACATACATACTACATATATACTACATGCATGCTACATACATGCTACATACATACTACATACATACTACATGCTACATACATACTACATACATACTACATATATGCATCATACATACTACATGCTACATACATACTACATATATGCATCATACATAGAATCATAGAATCATAGAATCATAGAATCGTAGAGTTGGAAGGGACCTCCTGGGCCATCTGGTCCAACCCCCTGCTCAAAGCAGGATTTGCTAAATCATCCCAGTCAGATGTCTGTCCAGCCTCTGATTGAAGACTTCGATTGAAGGAGAACTCACCACATCTCGTGGCAGCTTGTTCCACTCATTGATTACTCTGTCAAAAAGTTTTTTCTAATATCTAATCTGTGTCTCCTCCCATTCAGTTTCATCCCGTTGCTTCTAGTCTTTCCTTGTGCATACACTGCTTAGTCATCTTCTGCTTATAATTTAGATAATATCTTTTGCTCTGATTTTTAGTCTTATGCTCAATGTTCTTCTGCTTTTTCGTCTTCTGCTTCTTGGTCTTCTGCTTCTTGGTCTTCTGCTACTTGGTCTTCTGCTTCTTGGTCTTCTGTCTCTTGTTGTTCTGTATCTTGGTGGTTGTCTTCATGTTCTTTGTCCTCTTGGTCATCTTCTTCAGGGTCATCATTTTGGTTTTCGGGGTAGTCTTCCGGGTCGTCGTCTTCAGGGAGATCCAGAGTGATAATAAACAAAAAACATTTCCAAAAGCTTGAACTTGGAAATGTAGCAGAAGGTACAAGGCGGCTGAGGAACTGTCGAGAACCAGCTGACAGTGCTGGAATCCGGATGGGTAGCCGAAGCTGCAAGAGCCAATGGAACTAGCGAGGACCAGCTGATGGTGCTGGAACCCGGAAGGGCAGCAGAAGGAACAAGAGCCAATGGCACTACCGAGGACCAGCTGACCGTGCTGGAATCCGGTTACTAAGCAGGAGGTACCTCTGCTAAAAAGCACTACCAAGGACCAGCAGACGTTGCTGGAACTCGGCTACCAAGAAGGAGGCACCTAGGCCAAAGGCACTGCCTGGAACCAGCTGACGGTGCTGGAACCCGGAAGGGCAGCAGAAGCTGCAAGAGCAAAAATACATACTACATGCTACATACATACTACATACATACTACATATATACTACATGCATGCTACATACATACTGCATGCATGCTACATACATACTACATGCATGCTACATACATACTACATACATGCTACATACATACTACATGCTACATACATACTACATACATACTACATGCATGCTACATACATACTACATGCTACATATATACTACATACATACTACATATATACTACATGCATGCTACATACATACTACATGCTACATACATACTGCATACATACTACATGCATGCTACATACATACTACATACCTACTACATGCATACTACATGCTACATATATACTACATACATACTACATATATACGACATGCATGCTACATACATACTACATGCTACATACATACTACATACATACTACATGCATGCTACATACATACTACATACATACTACATGCATGCTACATACATACTACATGCTACATATATACTACATACATACTACATATATACTACATGCATGCTACATACATACTACATGCTACATACATACTACATATATACTACATGCATGCTACATACATAGTACATGCATGCTACATACATACTACATGCTACATACATACTACATACATACTACATGCATGCTACATACAATACATTCATACAATACATACATAGACATACAGTACATATAACATAGAGTAACATACTTACCAATACTTGTCACATTGTTCCCCGAAGCCATTGTCGTCTACGGAATAAATATTAACATAACAAACCACAAAAATACTCACCCATGATCCGAAGCAGTCCACGAGTGTGTCCCACGATGATCTTGGGTAGCAGGCATCGCCCGGACATCAGCACAGCCCCCCGGCAGGCCGGCACAGCCCCCCCGGCAGGCCGGTACAGACCCCCACAGGGTGCACAGACCCCGGGCAGTCCGCACAGCCCACCGGCAGGCCGGCACAGACCCCCAGCATGCCGGCAGAGACCCCCGGAAGGCCCGTACAGACCCCCGAGAGGCTGTACAAGGGCAGGAAAGGGTTTTTCCAATTCCGATACCGGAAGTCTCATAGATGCCGATGCCGATACCGATACTTTTTTTAAAGATCGGCCGATCCATTCCGATCCGATATTTTGAAGTATCGGACGGTATCGCTCAACTCTACTCACCACACATCTAGATAAGTTCCATGGGGGGTCTAGTGTCCAAAATGGGGTCACTTGTGGGGAGTTTCAATAGTTTAGGTACATCAAGGGCTCTCCAAATGCACATGACACCCGCAGACCATTCCATCAGAGTCTGCATTCCAAAACGTCACTGCTTCCCTTCCGAGCCCCGACGTGTGTCCATACAGTAGTTTTCTCCCACATATGGGGTGTCAGCGTACTCATGACAAATTGGACAACAACTTTTGGGGTCCAATTTCTCCTGTTACCCTTGGGAAAATGAAAAAATTGGGGACTAATTGATCATGTTTGTGGAAAAAATACGATTTTTTTATTTTCATGCCCGGGCATTATAAACTTCTGTGAAGCCCTTGGGGGTTCAAAGTGCTCACCACACATCTAGATAAGTTCCTTAGGGGGTCTCATTTCCAAGATGGGGTCATTTGTGGGGGGTTTCCACTGTTTAGGTACATTAGGGGCTCTCCAAAGGCAACATGACACCTGCAGACCATTCCATCAATGTCTGCATTCCAAAACGTCACTGCTTCCCTTCCGAGCCCCGACGTGTGTCCATACAGTAGTTTTCTCCCACATGTGGGGCGTCAGCGTACTCAGGACAAATTGGACAACAACTTTTGGGGTTCAATTTCTCCTGTTACCCTTGGGAAAATAAAAAAATTGGGGACTAATTGATCATGTTTGTGGAAAAAATACAATTTTTTTATTTTCATGCCCTGGCATTATAAACTTCTGTGAAGCCCTTGGGGGTTCAAAGTGCTCACCTCACATCTAGATAAGTTCCTTAGGGGGTCTAGTTTTCAAAATGTGGTCATCTGTGGGGGGTTTCCACTGTTTAGGTACATTAGGGGCTCTCCAAAGGCAACATGACACCCGCAGATCATTCCATCAATGTCTGCATTCCAAAACGTCACTACTTCCCTTCCGAGCCCCGATGTGTGCCCATACAGTAGTTTTCTCCCACATGTGGGGTATCAGCATACTCAGGACAAATTGGACAACAACTTTTGGGGTCCAATTTCTCCTGTTACCCTTGGGAAAATAAAAAAAATGGTGACTAAAAGATCATGTTTGTGGAAAAAATACGAATTTTTTATTTTCACGCCCGGGCGTTATAAACTTCTGTGAAGCACTGGGGGGTTCAAAGTGCTCACCACACATCTAGATAAGTTCCCTGGGGGGTCTAGTTTACAAAATGGTGTCATTTGTGGGGGGTTTCCACTGTTTAGGTACATCAGGGGTTTTCCAATCGCGACATGGTGTCCGATCTCAATTCCAGCCAAAAACGTCAAATGGTGCTGCTTCCCTTCCGAGCTCTGCCATGCGCCCAAATAGTGGTTTACCCCCACATGTGGGGTATCAGCGTACTCAGGACAAATTGCACAATAACTTTTAGGGTCCTGTTACCCTTGGGAAAATAAAAATTGGGGTGAAAAGATCATTTTTGTGTAAAAAATATGATTTTTTAATTGTACGGCTGTATGTTATAAACTTCTGTGAAGCCCTTGGGGGTTCAACGTTCTCACCACACATCTAGATAAGTTCCTTAGGGGGTCTAGTTTCCAAAATGGTGTCATTTGTGGGGGGTTTCCACTGTTTTGGTACATCAGGGGTTTTCCAGTCGCGACATGGTGTCTGATCTCAATTCCAGCCAAAAACGTCAAATGGCGTTGCTTCCCTTCCAAGCTCTGCCATGCGCCCAAATAGTGGTTTACCCCCACATGTGGGGTATCAGCGTACTTAGGACAAATTGCACAATAACTTTTAGGGTCCTGTTACCCTTGGGAAAATAAAAATTGGGGTGAAAAGATCATTTTTGTGGAAAAAATATGATTTTTTAATTGTACCGCTGTACGTTATAAACTTCTGTAAAGCCCTTGTGGGTTCAAAGTTCTCACCACATATCTAGATAAGTTCCTTGGGGGGTCTAGTTTCCAAAATGGGGTCACTTGTAGGGGGTTTCCACTGTTTAGGTACATCAGGGACTCTCCAAACGTCTGATCTGAATTCCAGCCAATTTTGCATTGAAAAAGTCAAACGGCGCTCCTTCCATTCTGAGCTCTGCCATGCGCCGAAACAGTCGTTCCCCCCACATATCAGGTATCAGCGTACTCAGGACAAATTGCACAATAACTTTTTCAGTCCAATTTCTCCTGTTACCCTTGGTAAAATAAAAAAAATTGAACCTGAAGTATTTTTTTGTGAAAAAAAGTTAGATGTTCATTTTTTTTTTTAAATATTAAAAAAAATTCCTGTGATGCACCTAAAGGGTCAATAAACTTCTTGAATGTGGTTTTGAGCACCTTAATGGGTGCAGTTTTTAGAATGGTGTCACTTTTGGGTATTTTCTATCATATAGACCCCTCAAAGTAGCTTCAAATGTGATGTAGTCCTAAAAATAAAATGGTGCTGTAAAAATGAGAAATCGCTGGTCAACTTTTAACCCTTATAACTTCCTAACAAAAATAAATTTTGGTTCCAAAATTGTGCTGATGTAAAGTAAACATGTGGGAAATGTTAGTTATCAAGTTTTTTGTATGCTGTATCTCTGTGATTTAAGGGCATAAAAATTCAAAGTTGGAAAATTGCAAAATTTTCAACATTTTTGCCAAATTTCCATTTTTTTCACAAATAAACGCAAGTTATTTGAATGAAATTTTACCACTAACATGAAGTACAATATGTCACGAGAAAATAATGTCAGAATCACCGGGATCCATGGAAGCGTTCCAGAGTTATGACCTCATAAATGTACAGTGGTCAGAATTGTAAAAATTTGCCCGGTCATGAACGTGCAAACCACCCTTGGGGGTGAAGGGGTTAAAAAACACTAAAATTGACAAGTCCCCGGGCCCGGATGGGATACACCCCCGAGTAATTAATTGCAGGAATTAAGTACAGTCATAGATAGACCATTAGTTTTAATCTTTAAAGATTCCATAATAACAGGGTCTGTACCACAGGACTGCCGTATAGCAAATGTGGTGCCAATATTCAAAAAGGGGACAAAAACTGAACTTGGAAATTATAGGCCAGTAAGCTTATCCTCTACTGTGGGTAAAATCCTGGAGGGTTTTCTAAGAGATACTATACTGGAGTATCTGAAGAAGTATAACCTCATGTCCCAATATCAACATGGGTATACGAGGAACCGTTCCTGTCAGACTAATCTGATAAGCTTTTATGAAGAGGTACGTTCCAGACTGGACCAAGGAAATGCAGTGGACGTTGTGTACATGGACTTTTCAAAAGCTTTTGATACGGTGCCACACAATAGGTTGATACATAAAATTAGAACAATGGGGATAGGGGAAAATATGTGTAAGTGAGTTAAGAGTTCGCTCAGAGATAGGAAACAAAGGGTGGTTATTAATGGAGCACACTCGGACTGGGTCACGGTTATCAGTGGGGTACCACAGGGCTCAGTATTGGGCCCGCTCCTTTTTAACATATTATTAATGACTTTGTAGGGGGCATAGAGAGTAAAATTTTAATATTTTCAGATGACACTAACCTCTGCAGGTTAATCAATACAGAGGAGGACAATTTTATATTACATGAGGATTTATGTAAACTAGAAGCTTGGGCTGATAAATCGCAAATGAGCTTTAATGGGGATAAATGTAAGGTCATGCACTTGTGTAGAACGAACAAGATGTAAAATTATGTGCTTAATTGTAAAACACTGGGCAAAACTGTCACTGAAAAAGACCTGGGTGTATGGGTGGATGACAAACTCACATTTAGTGGCCAGTATCAGGCAGCTGCTGCAAAGGCAAATAAAATAATGGGATGCATTAAAAGAGGCATAGATGCTCATGAGGAGAATATAATTTTACCTCTATATATGTCACTAGTGCGACCACACTTAGAATACTGTGTACAGTTCTGGTCTCCAGTGTATAAGAAAGACATAGCTGAACTGGAGTGTGTACAGAGAAGAGCGACCAAGGTTATTAGAGCACTGGGGTGGGTGGATCTGCAATACCAAGACAGGTTATTACACCTGGGGTTTTTAGTTTGGAAAAATGAAGGCTTAGGGGTGATCTTATTACAATGTATAAATATATGTGGGGACAGTACAAAGACCTTTCTAATAATCTTTTTACTCTTATACCTGTGACGGGGACAAGGGGGCATCCTCTACGTCTGGAGGAAAGAAGGTTTAAGCATAATCACAGATGTAGAGTCTTTATTGTAAAAGCAGTGAGACTATGGAACTCTCTGCCATATGATGTTGTAATGAGTGATTCCCTACTAAAATTTAAGAAGGGCCTGGATTCCTTTCTTGAAAAGTATAATATTACAGGGTATATACACTAGATTCCTTAATATTACGCTGATCCATGGAGCTAGTCTGATTGCTGTATGTGGAGTCGGGAAGGAATTTTTTTCCCCAATGTGAAGCTTACTGTTTGCCACATGGGGTTTTTTTTGCCTTCCTCTGGATCAACATGTTAGGGCAAGTTAGGATAGGATATGTGTTGAACTAGATGGACTTAAAGTCTTCCTTCAACCTTAATAACTATGTTACTATATTGCTATGTAGGAAGAGTGCAGAAATCATTATTTTGTGGAATAACCATGATTTTTAAAAACAGCTTTCATGCATCTTGGTATGCTTTCCACCAGTTTTTCACACTGCTTCTGGCGCAAAAATGTAAGCAGTTCTTCTTTGTTTGTTGGCTTGTGACTATCCATCATCCTCTTGATTACATTACAGAGGTTTCCAATGGAGTTTAGGTCTGGAGAATGGGCTGCCCATAACAGGGTTTTGATGTGGTGGTCTCTTAATTTTTGCCAGAGCTGTATTTCTATACAGCTGAGCGCTCTGGTATTAGTGCTGGTGGCAGTGCCGGGTATTGAGATGAGTGACTCGTGCGAGGTACTCGCAAGTGTGACCCCGGCCAATGTCCTCTTCCTAGCATTACTCACATGACCTCTAGACCAATTTATGACCATCACTGCACCCAAGACAAAAGCATGACTCATCATTTAAGAGGATATACCTCTTACTACAAGCCTTCATTGCTCAATTCCAGCCTCTAGTCTCCATTTGGAGATAAATGTTGGCAACGCCATGAAGAGACCTTCCCAAGGGATTGTAACACAAGACCGACTCCTGGGATTGTGTTGTGGAGTGGCATAATATATACACTGCTCAAAAAAATAAAGGGAACTCTTAAGCAACAGAATATAACTCCAAGTAACTCAAACTTCTGTGAAATCAAACTGTCCACTTAGGAAGCAAAACTGATTGACAAACAATTTCACATGCTGTTGTGGAAATGGAATAGACAACAGATGGAAGATATTGGCAATTATCAAGACACCATCAATAAAGGAGTGGCTCTGCAGGTGGGGACCACAGACCACACCTCAGTACCAATGCTTTCTTGGCTGATGTTTTGGTCACTTTTGAATGTTGGTTGTGCTTTCACACACGTGGTAGCATGAGATGGACTCTACAACCCACACAAGTGACTCAGGTAGTGCAGCTCATCCAGGATGACACATAAATGCGAGCTGTGGCATAAAGGTTTACTGTGTCTGTCAGTGTAGTGTCCAGAGGTTGGAGGCGCTACCAGGAGACAGGCCAGTACACCAGGAGACATGGAGGGGGCTATAGGAGGGCAACAACCCAGCAGCAGGACCGCTACCTCCGCCTTGTGCAAGGAGGAACTGGATGAGCACTGCCAGAGCCCAGCAAAATAACCTCCAGCAGGCCGCAAATGTGCATGTTTCTGCACAAATGGTTAGAAACCGACTCCATGAGGATGGTCTGAGTGCCCAACGTCCACAGATGGGGGTTGTGCTCACAGACCAACACCGTGCAGGATGCTTGGCATTTGCCACAGAACACCAGGATTGGCATATTTGCCGCTGGCGCCCTGTGCTCTTCACAGATGAAAGCAGGTTCACACTGAGCACATGTGAAAGACGTGACAGAGTCTGGAGATGCCGTGGAGAGCAATCTGCTGCCTGCAGCATCCTTCAGCATGAACGGATTGGCAGTAGGTCAGTAATGGTGTGGGTTGGTATCTCTTTGGAGGGCCGCACAGCCCTCCATGTGCTCGCCAGAGGTAGCCTGACTGCCATTAGGTACCGAGATGAGATCCTCAGACCCATTGTGAGACCATATGCTGGTGCGGTTGGCCCTTGATTCCTCCTAATGCAGGACAATGCCAGATCTCGTGTGGCTGGAGTGTGTCAGCAGTTCCTGCAAGATGAAGACATTGAAGCTATGGACTGGTCCGCCCGTTCCCCAGACCTGAATCCAATTGAGCACTTCTGGGACATCATGTCTCGCTCCATCCACCAACGTCACGCTGCACCACAGACTGTCCAGGAGTTTGGGGATGCTTTAGTCCAGGTCTGGGAGGAGATCCCTCAGGAGCATGCCCAGGCATTGTAGTGAGGTCATACAGGCACGTGGAAGCAACACACAATACTGAGCATCTTTTCCTTGTCATGAGTCATTTCCACTAAAGTTGGATCAGCCTGTAATTTGATTTTCCACTTTGATTTTGAGTATCATTCCAAATCCAGACCTCCATGGGATATTCATTTTGATTTGCATTGATAATTGTTATGTTTTATTGTTCTGAACACATTCCACTATGCAATTAATAAAAATTTGCAAATGGAATATTTCATTCAGAGATATCTAGGATGTGGTATTTTAGTGTTCCCTTTATTTTTTTGAGCAGTGTAGGATCCACACATCTCTAGTCATTATTCCAATGTAAGAACAAAACCGTTGGCACAACCCTGAGAATTGTAGGTGGTGCCCAAGTAGGATCCCAATCCGTGAACTAAATATATATAAACTTGGCACACACCAAAGGTTTCTGATGCAGAAAGGTGATTTTTAATTATACAACAGTACATACATACACAGACGTTTCGGTCTAGGACCTTCATCAATGTACGATATATTGTACTGTGAGATTCTTAGTGACTGGGCTTTGTGAGATAGACCAATCCTGTGAGGAGGCACATGAAGCCGTCCCACTGCGTGGTGATTTGTGGAGTGTGGACGCAGTATCCACCGCGAATCCCAAGTGCTTGGGATTCGCGGTGGATACTGCGTCCACACTCCACAAATCACCACGCAGTGGGACGGCTTCATGTGCCTCCTCACAGGATTGGTCTATCTCACAAAGTACAATATATCTTACATTGATGAAGGTCCTAGACCGAAACGTCTGTGTATGTATGTACTGTTGTATAATTAAAAATCACCTTTCTGCATCAGAAACCTTTGGTGTGTGCCAAGTTTATATATATTTAGTCATTATTCCAATCACACTAACAGCTCAGAGTTACATTGATTTGTGGGAAGAACAAGTAGTATGGCTATTACTCCAAAATGTCCCCAGAACTGTTTTTGAACACATCAACACCATACTGCATCTTGCATGAATTACTGTGGGCAGCCTGTGCATCTCTGGACTTGACTTCCTTCAAGCTCATCTAGGGGGACATTAGTCCACAGTTGCAAAGAGAGCTGCCAGCAATGAATCTTAATGATTTGCCTCCCAAAGTGCATTCAGCATGGAAGTAAATTCCTCATATTAACTATTTTTGCATGTGGTTCTCATACTGAATACTGAATAAATCGAGAAGTTTTGAAAAATGCATCTCAATTTTATTGTATAGCGCAAATTATTAACATGTCTATCAATACTGTGATCCCCATAACTCCATGTCTTTTCCTTCTTCCAATTTCAATATACCAATATTTCTCTGTCTACTAATTTCATATATATATATATATATATATATATATAGTATATATATACACATACATAAAGCTCTGGCAAAAATTAAGAGACCACCACATCAAAACCATGTCATGGGCAGCCATTCTCCAGACCTGAACCCCCTGAAAACCTCTGGAATGTAATCAAGAGAATGAAGGATAGTCACAACCCATCAAACAAAGAAGAACTGCTTAAATTTTTGTGCCAGAAGTGTGACAGACTGGTGGAAAGCATGCCAAGATGCATGAAAGCTGTTTTTAAAAATCATGGTTATTCCACAAGATATTGATTTCTGAACTCTTCCTGAGTTAAAACATTAGTATTGTTGTTTCTAAATGATTATGAACTTGTTTTCTTTGCATTATTTGAGGTTTGAAAGCACTGTTTTTTTTTATTTTGACCATTTCTCTTTTTAAGAAAAAAAAAATGTATTCCTTGGAAATTCGGAGACATGGTGTCAGATGTTTGTAGACTAAAAGAACAATTTACATTTTACTCAAAAATATACTTACAGTCATGGCCAAAAGTATTGACGCCCCTGCAATTCTGTCAGATAATACTCAGTTTCTTCCTGAAAATGATTGCAAACACAAATTCTTTGGTATTATTATCTTCATTTAATATGTCTTAAATGAAAAAACACAAAAAGAATTGTCCTAAAGCCAAATTGGATATAATTCCACACCAAACATAAAAAAGAGGGTGGACAAAAGTATTGGCACTGTGCGAAAAATCATGTGATGCTTCTCTAATTTGTGTAATTAACAGCACCTATAACTTACCTGTGACACCTAACAGGTGTTGGCAATAACTAAATCACACTTGCAGCCAGTTGACATGGATTAAAGTTGACTCAACCTCTGTCCTGTGTCCTTGTGTGTACCACATTGAGCATGGAGAAAAGAAAGAAGACCAAAGAACTGTCTGAGGACTTGAGAAACCAAATTGAGAGGAAGCATGAGTAATCTCAAGGCTACAAGTCCATCTCCAAAGACCTGAATGTTCCTGTGTCTACCGTGCGCAGTGTCATCAAGAAGTTTAAAGCCCATGGCACTGTGGCTAACCTCCCTAGATGTGGCCGGAAAAGAAAAATTGACAAGAGATTTCAACGCAAGATTGTGCGGATGTTGGGTAAGGAACCTCCACTAACATCCAAACAAGTTCAAGCTGCCCTGCAGTCCGAGGGTACAACGGTGTCAACCCGTACTATCCGTCGGCATCTGAATGAAAATGGAGTTTGCCAAAACTTACCTGAAAAAGCCTAAAACATTTTGGAAGAATGATCTTTGGTCAGATGAGACAAAAGTAGAGCTTTTAGGGCAAAAGCATCAACAGAGTTTACAGGAGAAAAAAGAGGCATTCAAAGAAAAGTACACGGTCCCTACAGTCTAACATGGCGGAGGTTCCCTGATGTTTTGGGGTTGCTTTGCTGCCTCTGGCACTGGACTGCTTGACCGTGTGCATGGCATAATGAAGTCAGAAGACTACCAACAAATTTTGCAGCATAATTTAGGGCCCAGTGTGAGAAAGCTGGGTCTACCTCAGAGGTCATGGGTCTTCCAGCAGGACAATAACCCAAAACACACTTCAAAAAGCACTAGAAAATGGTTTGAGAGAAAGCACTGGAGACTTCTAATGTGGCCAGCAATGAGTCCAGACCTGAATCCCATAGAACACCTGTGGAGAGATCTAAAAATGGCAGTTTGGAGAAGGCACCCTTCAAATATCAGGGATCTGGAGTAGTTTGCCAAAGAAGAATGGTCTAAAATTCCAGCAGAGCATTGTAAGAAACTCATTGATGGTTACCGGAAGCGGTTGGTCGCAGTTATTTTGGCTAAAGGTTGTGCAACCAAGTATTAGGCTGAGGGTGCCAATACTTTTGTCTGGCCCATTTTTGGAGTTTTGTGTGAAATGATCAATGTTTTGCTTTTTGCTTCATTCTCTTTTGTGTTTTTTCATTTAAGACAAATTAAATGAAGATAATAATACCAAAGAATTTGTGTTTGCAATCATTTTCAGGAAGAAACTGAATATTATCTGACAGAATTGCAGGGGTGTCAATACTTTTGGCCATGACCGTATAAAGAGAAAAATCAGACAAACTGAACATTTGGAAGTGGTCTCTTAATTTTTGCCAGAGCTGTATATATATATATATATATATATGTCATTTACGTTTTACTCTTTGTCGCAAGACTCTCATAATGACTCCTGGAAGTTCATTATAGCATTGCTGAGTTGGGAGACACTTGACACTAATGAATGCTTTGAGCTGCGTTATGTAACTGTCTTGATTGTCTTCTAGCCTTGATTCTGAAATCATATTTTATCTGATAGCAAACCCTTAACACTAACTAGAAAGAGCAAAAAAGGAAGACAATGAGTCTAATAAGAGGGAATTTTCCTGAGAGGAGAGGACAGCTCCAGCATATAATTATTAACACTGAACAGACAGCTCGGAGGAGACCTTTGGGGAAGTAAGAGCATGTGGTTGAGCTGGCTAAGAAACCACACTTCTCTCATCTAATATGAAA